>NC_057805.1:135597423-135601240 GCF_018294505.1 Triticum aestivum
AAACTACCCCGCATCGAGTGGCCGGACGGTACTTTCATAGAGACCATCAAGATCTTTCATAAAGAGTGGTTCTACATCACAGAACCATGAGGTGCGGATTGGGCGAAGATCCCGGCCCTTCCGATCCGGACCCCCCACTAGGCTGGTCTCGTGGACCATGAAAGTCCTAGACTGGGGGTCAACTCTAGAGGTGGATTCGCATCAGAGCCGGATATCCAAGACGATGAAGAAGAAGGTTGAGTTGCCCAACGTAATTCAGATCATGCTTCACCGGCGAATCCTACCCTGCCAAGACTGGGCCGTCCCCATGTGGTCCTAAAGGACCAAAGACCCAGTCACCGTGCTCCTCTTCTACCGCACCTCCCACGACAAGTTGTGGAAGGTGTTGTTCAAGCCCCAAAAAGAATGGCCAGCCACAGCGAAGGACATCGACCTCAATGCCACAACGCCCCCTCGGGAGGTATGACAAATATTACAATTGTGTTCGGATAGTACTATTTAACAAAGCACTTATTTCCTCCTTCCCTGCACAAAACTATTTGAAGAAAGCCGTGCAGATCGATAGCTAGACCCTGCTGGCCAAGGGCCCAGGATGGCCTTGCTGACAGAAATGTTGGCCGTGGCGCCATACAAGGCGCTGGAGAAGAAGAACGGTGAGAAGAGGGATGCCCGAGAAGGTGTCCGCCCAAGAGGACCCCAGGATACTAAGTCTGGGGAAACCCAATACCCTTCCGCTCATTAGGGCGAGTAGGGAGAGGATGGGGAGGAGAGCTACTCCTCTTGAACAAGGAAGAGGGCGACGTCAGATGGCACCGAGGAGGATCAACCTCCTCCTGCCCCGAAGAGGCAATGTAGGGCCAAGGTGGCCATGTCCGATGATAGCTCAGACTTTGCCGAGGAGTCTGAGGCTTCCGAGGAGGTTCCCCGAAGGAACCCCAAGGTCAAGCCCCCAGCCCAAAGGTGTGAATCCGAAGATTCTCCCGTGCATCCATGTTAAGGTTCGTTACTAACCATATGCAAGCTTTCCATATTGTAGCCCGCCGCGTGACCTCCCCACCGATCGAGTCTCGGAGGGGGACTCTAAGCGTGGCTAAGCGCCTCCTAGGCACTACCTTTTCCAACAGAGAGTCTCCGCCAGCCGAGCTAGCGGAGAGCCGGACCGCGTCGCGCACTACACCCCCTTCAGTCATCGAGGAGGCCGGGGAGGTGTTGTCCTGGAAGACCCCTCCCAGACCGGATACTGGGGGGAGATGACATCATGGCCGAGGTCAATACGTCGACTTCCGAAGACCAGGAGGGGAGATCCCTTCTGTCGAACAAAGAGGGGGAGCTCAGACAGCCCGAGCTCTCTCCGAAGATGGTCCCGGAGCCCCCAAGGCCCCCAGAGTCATCCATTTCAGCCTCTACCGAAGGGGGAGCCAAGGTGCCGCCACCAGTGCCACCTTTAGCAGAGCGTGTTGAAACTGGGTGGCCGGCCGTGATGGAGGAGGCTTTGAATAGCTCCTCCATCGTCCAAGAACACCGCATCCTGATGCGCGCAGTTTTACAAAGCATTCGGTCCATTGATAATGGACTGAAGGAGGCCTTCGGTGGCCTGGGCTTCAAGGTAAATCATGTAATGCCCTTTTACCAAGAGAAGTTATTTTATAGGGTTATGCTATCCTCATATATAGCAGCCCCCAAGCCCTGGATGAGTTTGAAAAACTAAAGCGGGGTTCGAATAGTTCAAAAGCACCAATGATAGCAAAAAGTGAACCGTAGCACCTAGGACTCTGGCAAGATTAAAGAAAACCTGGTAGAGGATCTAAAAATCGATATCTCGGGAGTCTGACATGCATAAGTTGTTGTGCAGGCCTCGTCTACGACGGCAGCCACCAATGCCGTGGAGCTAGCCAAGGTGAATCGGAAGCTAAGTAGCTCCGATGAGAAGCTCGACCTTCTCAACAAGCGGTTCTACGAGGCGCAAGGTAAGTCCAAATTGGATTGTTTAATACCATGGGTTTCCTCATCAAGTGAGGTGTTTGGGTTTATCCCTAAGCAAGGGGTTCTTATTGTAACTGCACCTGTAACCGCGGAGGTCGAGAATCTCAAGGCTGAGCTGAAGAAGGTGTAGCAAGAGGCCGCGGAATAGAAGGCGGCGGCCGAGCAAGCGGGCGCCGAACTGATGATGGTGAAAACCATTAGTGAGTAGCACGAGGCCAGAGTGGCCGAGCTGCAGTAGGAGCTCAAGGATGCCATCACGAAATGTGAGGACCTTGAACAGAAAAGTAAGGACCAGGCCTCCGAGTCGACCTCATTGAAGTCAGCAATCATGGAGGAGCAGGTAAAGGCGCGAGGCCATGAGGAAGAACTCCGCCAGGTCAAGATGATTGCAGATGGTAAGCCATATTTACTGCAATGTCTCGTTGGTGGTAATAGGTTGGCTTTGCTCACGCGAGTATGGCATTCCCCAGGCGCTTTTGCGGATCTTCCGAGGAGCGTGACAGATTTAGCAAGGCACTTTGCGTCCTAGGAGGGCGATGCTGAGCATAGGTTGTTTTGGGTGCAGTTCCAAGCGCCCGATCACCCTCCCCTACTTAACAACCAAATGAAGCAGTTGATGGAGTTGCATCGAATGGCAGAGCCGGCTATGAAGGACCTCTGCGTTAGGCTATGGACTTCAGAGCCGCTGCCGAGCAACTACTTCGGCTTAGTGCAAAAGCTATGTGACGCTGCGCCCCGGATTGACATCTTGAAGCGCTCCATATGCATCGAGGGAGCTCAGATGGCCTTCGCGAAGACCATGGTGCACTTATCGAAGATCAAGCCAGCCGAAGTGGCCACCGGACCCCCGCCTCCCGGGAAGGAGCATAGGCGCCCAGAGCAGTACTTTCCTGTCGTAATGGATGGTGCTCGGGCGATAGAGCCTAGTGCCTAAAAGAGGTAATTTATCAATGAGCGTACTATCATGTATCCGATGATAGTTAAACTTTTGTGCTTTATGATGTGATTGCTTCGCATGGTATATGTAACACCCCGCATGTAACTTGCCATAATTGTAACTCCGACTCTTGCCATTTCCGGCTATGTGATATGTTTTCCCTCCGTTGTTGGGTTTTGTCTTTCGTTTTGTATTTTGTCATGTCATGCATTTTCATATCATGTCATCATGTGCATTGCATTCGCATACGTGTTCGTCTTGTGCATCCGAGCATTTTCCCCGTTGTCCGTTTTCTAATCCGGCGCTCCTATCTCCTCCGGTGCACCCCTCTTGTTTTCTTTCGTGTGCGTGTGTCAAACTTTCTCGGAATGGACCGAGGCTTGTCAAGTGGTCTTAATATACCGCCCGGAGTCTACCGGTCAAGTTTCGTTCCATTCGGAGGTCGTTTGGTACTCCAACGGTTAACCGGGCCTCCGCAATGTCCATTTGAGTGTCCAGAAAAACCCCCCTCCAAAACCAGCCCAAAGCCCATCAAACTCTCTTCCATGCTCTAGGTCGTTCGATCACGATCGTGTGGGCGAAAACCGCACCTCATTTGGAGTCTCCTAGCTCCCTCTACCTATAAATGAGTGGGCATCCCGAAAAACGAAATCTCAGACGAAACCCTAACCCTCTCCCTCCGCGCCGCGCCGGACGCGTCCGCCCGCGCCGGACACGTCCGCCGCGCCGCCCGGCCAACCCGCGAGCGCCACGTGGCCGCCTCCGGCCTCGCCCCGCCGCCGGCCCGCGGGGCCCGACTCCGGCCCCCGCGGCCCACGCCCGCCGCCGCGCGCCTGCCCCGCCGCCGCGCGCCGCCTCCGCCGCGCGCCTGCCCCGCCGCCGGGCGCCGCCGCCGCC